>NC_025993.2:12550638-12594561 GCF_000442705.2 Elaeis guineensis | reverse complement strand
ATGACTCAAGTAGTCAACCAGCAACAGCATGGGCCTGAGCATTTTGCGATCTCTCTACCTAGGCTCTACAGCCACCGTCACTACCCGTAGGTCGCTGCTGTCGATAGCTGCCGTCCACCATCTCTACCTCGATAGGCCCACCCACCACTACCATCGCTCACCATCGTCCATCGTCGCCACCCCGATCAGGCCCACCCACCACCGTTGTGTTAGATGTGTACCCTAGATGCCAGATTGACTGACATATTTCTATACAAATGTAAGGGCAAAATTATAATTTTGACTATAAATGAGTAAAAGAGTTATTCTTCTATCACATTGTGTACATTATGTCTGTGATACATCCTTTGAGTTAGTAGGAATGTTAATTCATATTTTCAAGAGTTAAAAATTTAAGGCATGAATTTACATAACTAACTCAAAAATAGCTCCTGACCATAGGATCATCACGAGGATGGTGATCGATCTGGAAGGTTGGTGTACGATCGCTTCCTTAAAGTAGATGTGTCTTGAGTCTACGGTGTGAAGACACCAGAGTGAGAGTATAGATATTCGTTGAGAACGAGAGTACTGAGCATGACCACCTCGAGCAGTCATAAAGAAGTCTACCTTCTCGTCGATGACTAGCTCGATGCTGCAGCTGTGTGTCTAGTTCTTTGACCTGAGGTGCATCGACAGTTCACCTTGAGTGTGTTATAGTTTGACTACACCATAACTCGATCTTCTAGCCATTCAAAACTCTGAGGTGTATATTGGCTGTAGCATATTCATTGTAGAAACCAGATCGTACCAAGATGGGATCTATCAACCTTGGTAGATGAGAAGAGTAGTCCTGTGATGATCGAAAGATCGAATCCTTAAGCCCATTGACTGTAGCATATTCATTATAGGAACCAGATCGTACCAAGATAGGATCTATCAACCTTGGTAGATGAGAAGAGTAGTCCTGTGATGATCGAAAGATCGAATCCTTAAGCCCATGGCCATGGCAGAGTGAAATAATGAAAAAGAGTTTTTCATTGGGGTTTCACATCGGACTCAGATCGATCGATTGATTCATATGACTGATGTTGGGTTTGACGAGTTCACCTTAACCCTAATTCAGTCGGGACTCATGATAGAAGAGCTCAATCACACAGGTAGCTGCACCAAGAGGGTCATCTTCATTTCTGATGGGTTGCCATCATATACTGCTAGATGTCATTGATGGATTTTAGGAGTAATTAGATTGATCTTGATGATCGATCATTCTAATTATCTGAATCAAAAAAATTTTGGTCCATCGAAAGGAGTTTCGATGATGTCGATGATGAGATCATGACATGTCTCATTACCATACGAAAATGAACCTAACTGGATCACACAAATAAAAGTTAGGATCTGAATGTCATCAATTGAGCTAGTCCAGTCCGATTGATTTGGATTAGATCCAATTAGGTTCAAGAAAATTGTGCTAGTACATGATTGAGCCTAACTTTCTCCTCGTGCAATCTTTTTCATCTCGACTGAGCCAAATGTGATTTGACTCACCCAGAGAACCTTGAGAAGGTTCTCTCAGTTTGACTGGTGCCAGTCCAGTTCAAAAAAGTCTTGTCTTAATTCATGAGATGAATTTAAGATAACACCTGCTAATTCCTGTCACCTGTCATTTCTGTTTTAGGACATCGATCAAATGTTGACTTATGGATCTTAAACTGAAGGCCACTTGGCAAGAGGTTATTAGAGAGTTTTTGTGAAGTATCCACCTACTAAATTAGAGCTCAAAGTAGGCACCAAGATCAGATTGGGCGTGCATCCCAAGTGGATAAGGATAGAGCCCCATGAGATGAGGACTCTGATCCCTTGATCGACTTGGACTGTGGGGCGCCAATCTCACTGTGCTTATCCAATGTTGGTGCCAACAGTGATGGAAATTGAGAGAATTTTTATTTGATATGATTAGATGATATCACTCTATCAATCAAATTTTTTTCAAAATTAATTAAAATTTTTTGATTGGTCGAATGATGTGGCATTGCATGGAGCAACAGGGTCTATTTAAACCTTTCTGCGCCTAGGGTTTGTAGATACTGCTCAATATCTAGTACAAATGAGATTTCCCTCCACTTCTCTACATCCTCTCTACTTCTCTCTCTCCCCTCTTCACGTCCAAGAAGTTGGACACCCATCTGGTGCTTGTCCAAGGTGTGGTGGCTCTTTGAACAGAAGGCTGCAGGAATTTATCGAGAAGCTGTTGCTCCAGCTTCAGAAGATCTTTTGAAGATCTTTCAAATCAGATCCAGATCTAATTTTTGGAGCAAAGATTCTTGAGGAGAAGATGATCTAGATCCTACTCAAATGGATATCGGTAGATGCTAGGCGATTGTGTGGCTATTTTTGAACCTTGGGCATTACTGCGATCATCTATAGGATAATCTAGTTATCCTAGAGGTATTTCTCTAATCTTTAAGTTTTAGATTTAATTTTAGATTAAATATTAGATAATAAAAATCAGATCTAATAGATCTTAGATCTAAAATATCATAGGATAAATTTTTTTTGAATATTTCACCCCAGATCTCATTAGATCTGGAAGATCCTATAAGGAAAAAGATAATTTTTCCTTCAACTGAAATCAGAGCCAGGTTGATGGCTCTATTTTAGATCTAATTTAGATCTAATTTTTATTTTTATTTATCTAATATTAATGAATTTTAGATGTCATATCAGATGTGATTAGATCTGAAATCAAAAAATTTAAAATTAAATCTAAATAGATCTAACATGTATGAGATGCATGACTAGACTAGGAGTAGTTTAATCTATGAATAGTCTTATAGTTTTATATTTTAATTGATTAAAATATAAATTAGATCTAATTTATTTTCTAATTTTTTGATGTTATAAATGTTATATTCAGATCAAAAAATAAAAAATAAAATTTAATTAATTCATGAGATTGATCTGTTGCATGCCTAGACTAGTTATAGAATTGTTCTAGTAACTGTCTAGAATAGATTTTATATTGAATAGTTCAATTTAAATCTTATTTTTCAGATATTGCATGTGATGTATCAGATCTGAAAGCATGCTAATTAGATCAAATTTTAATACATGAGATGTATGCAAAGCATGTATAAGTTAAATCTGAAATTATATATATGATATGTAACTTAGATCTAACTAGTTTTGTAGTTAAATTAATATTTCTGATTAAGGTATTTCTCATGGCCGTCCGATCATAAGAACAAAGTAGGGTTTAAGACCCTCTCCTCTCATTCAATGGGATGTTCTTATGGCGTGTAGGGATGCTGCGCATTCATCCTTAATCAGAAATCAAATTTACTTTTCTGCAAAATCTTAGATCCTGAAATCCTAGAATTTATTTTACATATTTTGTTTATGAATCCAAAACTTAATTAATGAATTAAGCTTATGAAATCAAATTAGGCCTAAAATTGAGAATTTCAGATCTAAGTCATTTTCATAAAATTGAGTTTGAGCTTGGGTAGCTCAATTAGATTTAGCGATTGATCAAATCGAATCAAAAGTTGGTTAGGTGGGATCATGAAAGCTAATAATTGACCAACCTAATAGGATTAAGTCTAGGTCAAGGTCGAATCACATTCATATGTGACTCGATCAAGTTAAGACCTAATTTGGCTCAGTGGTTAGAGCCTGGATTGTAGGCTAACCCAATTGGTTCTGGTTCGATAATTTGGTGTCTAAGATAAGTTGGGCAGATACGATCGACTAGTTTTTAATTGAGAGCTACTTGACTCGAATGCGTTCTTGTCAAATTAATGGCATATCCCTTCCACCGGTCTCACTTATCTGGCCATATGTGTCGATCCAGTTCTGATTTGAGGTGACTAACAATTCGAGCTAACCCATGCCACTAGGTTAGTCATAATTATTATGACTATGTCAAGTCAAGTTTAATGAGACCTAAATCAAATCTCTCTAAGAAAATATTAAGTCTAAGGTCTTCCACCATTGTGGATATGCGGGCCTTCCCGGGGTTGATTGTTCTCGGCTGGTTATGGTGGCTCAATTGCACCGAAAAGATGCAACCATGTCCATTAGGCATTGGATGCTACGGATTAGAGGATGGATTGTGCTCAATATTTTGGATACGGTGAGAGACTCAATTAGGAATCTAGTTCGTGCAAATGGTGGGTCTGACTTAACTAAGGATTGGAGCAATATTTCGGGCACGGTGAGATTCATGAATTAGAGACCAAGTTTTGGATGCACCATGATTAGAGAATCATTAGACATGAGTTGTCCACTCATTGATTGACCCATCATCAATAACTGTTAGGTGAGGTGGTGAGCCAGTCGGTGAGACCGCACCACCCATTAGAAATCATTAATCACAGAGATTTTCACATCTCTACCTAGGAAGTGTAGGGATCTGAGAAAATAATGGGAGCCTAATTTATTTAAAAATAAAATTCTTAAACAAATTGGTTAAGTCTGATTACAAAATCTAACTAAAAACTTTTGACTCTCTATAGGAAACATGTTTGCGTCCACTCCCTAACCAAAATACCAGACACCCACAGATTGACTGGACTCAATTTCAAGGACTGGTTGAGGAACTACAGAATTATTCTGGATTTCGAAAAACTGACTCATATCTTGGACCAGGATCCACCTGCCATACCAGCACGTCTGACTACTGAATAGAGAGCGTCTCTGAAAAAATAGACGGATGACAATAACAAAGCCAAGTACTACATGTTGGGTGCCATGTTTGATGACTTGCAGTGCCAGCATAAAAATATTATGACTACCCACCAAATGTTGGCTCACCTACAAGAGTTGTTTGGTGAACAAAGTCGCGCAGCCAAGTATCAAGTCTGCCAAAGACTTTTTAAGGCTAAAATGCGTGATGGGCAGTCAGTCCAAGATCATTGTTTGACAATGATCAAGGACCTTGAGGAGCTTGAGAAGCTCGGTATCATCTTAGACAAGAATTTTTAGATTGATGTAATCCTTCAGTCTTTGTCTGATGCATATGGTCAGTTCATCATGAATTTTCATATGCATAAGATGCAGTGTACCTTGGCTGAGTTAATGAACATGTTGGTTACGGCTGAGCTTTCTTTGAAGGGTTCAAAAGGCTCAGTCCTTACTGTGGAGCGGACTTCTTCCAAGAGAAAGTCTTTTAGAAAGAAGAAAAAGTCTGCAAAGAAGTAGAAGGTGGATGGAAAAAGGAAGAAGACAGAACCGAAGAAGAAGGCTGCTGAAAAAGAAAAATATTTTCACTGCTATTTAGACGGCCATTGAAAGCGGAACTATCCTCAGTACCTGGCCACCCTGAAGAATAAGAAGGATGGTCCTTCTGGAGGTATGCTCGTTATAGAATCTAATCTTACAGTTTCTTCTGCATCCAATTGGATACTTGACTCTGGTTCTAGTGCTCATTTGTGCACTTCTATGCAGGTCTTGAGGAGAGCAGGAGGCTGAGGGATGGGGATATGATCCTATGCATCAAAATAGAGTAAGAGTTTCTACTTTGGTCGTGGAAACCTACCCTCTACGATTATCATTAGGATTAGATTTAGTTCTTAGAGACTGTTATTATGTGCCTGCAGCAAGCAAGAATTTGATTTCTGTTTTATATTTAGCACAAGAAGGCTATGTAATTAGCTTTCATAAGGACCATTGTAACATATTTTATGAAAATAATAAAATTATAAATGATTTTCTTATTAATGGTCTCTATCAGCTATATATTGATGTATCTGTATTTCATATCGAGTAAAATATGAATACCATAGGAATTAAAAGGCCTAGAGATAGTTTAAATGATAGGTATCTGTGGCACCTAAGGCTAGGTCATATAGCAGAAGACAGGGTTAACAAATTGAAAAAATTCAGACTATTGAGTCCGTTGACTTTCGAATCATATCCAGTTTGTGAATCATGCCTTCAAGGCAAAATGACCAAACTCCCTTTTGTGGGACATGAGAAAGGGCCACAAACCTACTTGCCCTAGTACATACGGATGTGTGTGGCCCATTTGATGTGCCAGCTAGATGCAACTATGTCTACTTCATTACCTTCACTGATGATATATCTAGGTACGGATATGTATTTCTAATGAAACACAAGTCTGAAGCTTTTGAAAAGTTCAAAGAATTTAGACATGAGATAGAAAAACAAACAGGAAAGCCCATTAAGATTCTTCGATTAGATCGAGGAGGTGAATACCTTAGTCGGGAGTTCCTAGACTATCTTAAGGATAATAGCATAGTCTCTCAATGGACTCCACCTGAAACGCCACAACTCAACGGGGTTTCAGAATGGAGAAATCAACCCTATTAGATATGGTCCATTCCATGATGAGCTTCACAGACCTCCTTGAGTTTCTTTGGGGATATTGTCTCATGACAGTAATATATGTATTGAATAGGATTTTCTCTAAAACCATTCCTACCACACCGTATGAGATATGACATGGTAAGAAGTCAAGTCTGAGTCATCTCAGAATTTGAGCTTGTCCGGCTCATGTCAAGAGATAGCAGGCGGACAAGTTAGAGCTCAGGTCTTTTAGAGCTCGGTTCATAGGATATCCTAAAGAGTCATTAGGATACTATTTTTATATTCTGAAAGATCACAATGTGATTGTGAATCGACATGCTATTTTTTTTTTAAAAAATAGTTTATTCAAGATAGTGGCATCGGAAGAATAATTAAGCTCAAGGAGAATGTCTCCCAAGAGCGACGAGCTAAAGAACCTAAGGAACCCAATCAATTAGAACCAGTCCTAACACAACCTCTTCCACCTCGTAGATCGAATAGGGTTTTTCATCCTCTTGAAAGGTACTTAGGTACTATACAAAAGGATGTAGAGAAAATATTCCTCACAGAAAATGGGGTTCATGGTGATGACCCCAAGACCTATGACGAGGCAATATCAGATATCGACTCCGAGAAATGGTTAGAGGCAATGAGATCAGAAATTGACTCGATGCACTCAAACTAAATCTAGACCTTGGTAGATCTACCTGAAGGTATTGTACCTATTAGGTGTAAATGGATCTTCAAGAGAAAGATAGATGCAGATGAAAATGTGGAGACATTCAAGGCTAGACTCGTGGTGAAAGGTTATAGTCAGCACGAAGGCATTGACTATCAGGATACCTTCTCATCCGTAGTCATACTAAAATCCATCCACACATTACTTGCTGTTGCAGTCTATTTCGATTATGAAATATAGCAGATGGATGTGAAAACGCATTCTTAAATGGATATCTTGAGGAAGATATCTATATAGAATAGCTGCTTGGTTTCACGTCTAGTGATGATGATCACAAGATCTGCAAGCTGCAAAGGTTCATTTATGGACTTAAGCAAGCATCTCGGAGCTGGAATACTCGTTTCAATGATGTGATCAAAATGTTTGGTTTTCTCAAGAAGGAGGAACCATGTGTGTTCAAGAAGGTCAGTAGGAGCGCAATTGTCATCCTCGTACGGTACGTAGATGACATCCTCCTAATTGGAAATGATATTTTCATGTTGACCTCAGTCAAAATATGGTTGTCTAAGGAGTTTTCTATGAAAGATCTAGGAGAGGCATCCTTCATACTGGGTATTAAGGTCTATAGAGATAGACCAAATAGGATGCAGGGACTTTCACAGAAAATATGTGGGAAAATTCAGTGCAGGGGTAATGTTGGTGCAAAAATCTGCCTGTGTCGGAGAAGCTGGAGTCGAAGGAGCCGCGGTCGCCGTCGGGACCTGCAAAGGAAGTTTAAACCGGAGGTGGGGGTGCTCCGGCAAGACCCTCCGATGCTCAAGTCAATTCTCTGCCTCAACAAGAATGGAGTGCTCGAACAGAAATTTTAGCAGAATTTTGAGATAGAAAATGAGAGCTTAGAGAATAACGTATCTGGGGTCCCTTTTTTATAGGCGGAGGGTGCAACAGATGATAGCGATATTTGTAACCGTCTGGCAGTGGGTCATTCGGGGCCAGGAGGAGTTTGTTATGAAGAGTAGTGGGGTGGAATCGTGGCCATCACCGTGATCTGCCACGTGGAATCTGTTGCGGGGAGTGAAGCGCGTCCGTTGTCATGATTTGCCAGAGGTGGAGGAGCCATGTGGTATCCATCGCAGGAAGTGGAGCAAAGTCGTGGCCGTTATTGTCGCCTGCCAGGGAGTAATGGAGCCGCGCGGGATCCGTCGTAGGAAGTGGAGCAGAGTCGTGGCCGTTATTGTGACCTGCGAGGGAGTAATGGAGCCACGCGGGATCCATCGCAGGAAGTGGAGCAGAGTCATGGCCGTTATTGTGGCCTGCCAGGGAGTCCAGGCTGTCGACTGAAGTTCGGTTGAGGTGTCTGGTGGAGAGGGGTAGCTGTCCATTTGAGAGGAACTCGGATGCTGTAAATCCTGTTGGGTGCCCTGGGGCGTTAAGGCGGCAGGCGAGGATCACTTGCCGTAGGAGCTCGATCAAAGGCTTTCCACAGACGCAGTTTGATTTCATGCAGACTTCGGTGGGGGTCCGATCGACGGTGGATGTCGGATGGCATAGGAGAGGTTCGTCCGCAATGGAAGCTCGGATGAAGGCTTACGGTGGGAATCCGGCATGGACCGCTCGTAGTAGAAATTTGAAGTAGATTGTTTGTAGCAGAAACTCGGAGTGGGTCGCTTGCGGTAGGAGCTCAGAGTCCGGCCCTCGTAGGAGTTCGGGGTGAGGTCTACCTGCAACAGGAGTTCAGGGCGAAAGTCTGGCTCCCGTGAGAGTCCGGACGAAGTCTACCTGCAGTCGGAGTCAGGGATGAAGTCCAGCTCCCGTAGGAGTACGGATGAAGTCTACCTGCAGTTGAAGTCGGAGACGAAGTCTGACTCCCGTAGGAGTCCGGATGAAGTCTACCTGCAGTTAAAGTCGGGGATGAAGTCTGGCTCCCCTAGGAGTCCGGATGAAGTCTACCTGTAGTTGAAGTCGGGGATGAAGTTCGGCTCCGTAGGAGTCCGGATGAAGTATACCTATAGTTGGAGTCGGGGACGAAGTCCAGCTCCCGTAGGAGTCCGGATGAAGTCTACCTGCAGTTGGAGTCGGGGACGAAGTTTGGCTCCCGTAGGGGTCCGGATGAAGTCTACCTGCAGTTGAAGTCGGGGATGAAGTCTGGCTCCCGTAGGAGTCCGGATGAAGTCTACCTGCAGTTGGAGTCGGGGATGAAGTCCGGCTCCCGTAGGAGTCCGGATGAAGTCTACCTACAGTTGGAGTCGGGGACGAAGTCCGACTCTCGTAGGAGTCTGGATGAAGTCTACCTGCAGTTGGAGTCGGGGACGAAGTCCGGCTCCCGTAGGAGTCCGGATGAAGTCTACCTACAGTTGGAGTTAGGGATGAAGTCCGGCTCCCATAGGAGTCCGGATGAAGTCTACCTGTAGTTGAAGTCAGAGACGAAGTCCGACTCCCGTAGGAGTCCGCCCATCGTGGAGAATCCGGCCTACATTGGTGGGAGTTTATTCGTCGGCATAACTTGGAACGTTGTGGAGGCTCGACCGCCAGAGAGGCTCGGGAAGATGTCGCTGACTGTCGGACGTCGGTAGAACCCCTGGAGGGCCACTCCTGACATGAACTTCGGCTGGGGGGGATTTTATACCCAACACCAGTCTCCCTACTTTCGAGTTTGAGTTTCAAATGGAGGAAGTACAAAAAAATTTCACAGCCGAAGTTGTCCCCTTGAATCCTGTGCACGATCGCCCTCAGATATTCTGGTATTTTATGCGTGCATGCCGGAGTCTTTTCAAATCGGGGCGATCCGAAGGGATCTTTCGAAATTTCTGCTGGAGCGTTGGCCCAGGTACGGTGCAGTAATGGCTCTGTCAGCTGTCAGCTGCTTTTAGCCACCTGCTGTGGCGAGTGGGACACGTGGCGAGCGCGGGTCGGCCTGGGGAGATCCGCGATCATTATAGCGTCGGATCCCAAGGGCTATTTAAACCCGCCTTTTCGCCTTCAGGAGTCTCATTCCACCTAAAAGTTCCGTCGGTGTCTGCCTTCTCTTCGAGAGCTCTGACCCTCTTTGGTGTCCACCTTGGCCCTAAGCGTTCTTCGAGTCATCCCTGTCCTCGCATCTCTGCATCCTTCGGAGCAACTTAGGTTAGTCCCGAAACTTTCGTCTCTCTTTTTGCTATCTAGGTGCCCTTTCTCCTCCATTTTTCTTCCGCCGCGTTCCCTTGGTTTGGTCCCCCGCGAACCTTTCGCCTCTTATTTCGCCTGATTTCTCTGGAATTTTTAGGGTCCGTGTTTGAAATATCTTTTGGTATTTCTGCCTCTAGTGGTTTCAGGAGTTCGTCCACCTCAGCCCCCCAAACCCTCATACTGTAGACGAACCCTCATCTAGGGCGGGGCCTCGCCCGATTTTTGTGTCGGGCGCCATTCCTTGTTCTCTGACTCCGAATGAACTTTTACTGATAAGGGTTCAGTATGGAGTTCCTCTGGAGTATGATCTGGAGCTTCCTGATCCCGCCGACCGGGCTAGCACCCCCCCACCTGACCGTTTCTGCCTGTACCAGGAGGTCTTCCGTGCTAGGCTCCGTCTTCTACTCCCGCCTTTCATCGTCGCTCTTTTCCATTTTTAGACATTTCTTTGGCTTTAGCCACGCCGAATTCCTTTAGGTTTCTGATAGGTTCCTCTCCCTTTGCCACGTGGTCGAAGTTCAGCCATCTCTTTCTTTGTTTAGGCATTTTTACACTTTCAAGCGCCACCCCTCGGCCAAGGACTGATGGTACTTCTCTCCCCAGTTCGGCAAGAAGGGGTTACTGAAGGATGCTCCCGCTTCAATCCATAATTGGAAGGGAAAGTACCTCTATGTCCAGTGCCCGACCTTGAAGCTGGGACTGCCCCCTTGGGGCTTCCTGAGGGACTCTATCCGTCGGGCCCCCAGCCTGGGGGAGGACGACCTTCAGGCCGCCCGAAAGCTTCTCAGCTATTCGACTCCTTCCCTTCCCAACCTTCTAAAGGAGCAATTTTTGTTCAACATCGGCTTGAGCCCCCTGGATCCTACGAGTATCCCATCTTTTCTTTCTTCTTCTTTTCTCCTGCTCTTCTTCTCTCTTCTTTTTCTTTCTTTTTTTTTATGCGTCACTTCTTTCTTTTTTACTTTATCACTGATCTCTTTTTTCTCTCTCTTTTTTTTTTTCAGGAATGGACGTCGAAGCAGTACGGACGCTCGCCAGGGGTCTCAAGGCCCACAAAAGAAAAGGCACCGCGGCCTCCGGATCGACAAAGAAGGCCAGAACGGAGGAGATGAGCTCGGCCACGCCTGCCCAGGTGGCCTTCACGGTCGACGTTCCTTCAGACGCCGAACCTCCAGCTCCCCGGGCCTCTTCAAGGAGTTCCCCCGCTGAGGTTCCCATTTCGGGGGTCCACTTCGAGGAGGCACCCGGGGTTGAGAGGGGGAGGAGAAAGAAGTCGGTGGCCCGCAGGGTGAGTAGCCACCGGGCCGCCATCGAAGAGTCCCACGATTCTGAAGAAGAGCTGGGGAGAATCTCTTTAATGACAGGGACTTGATAAAGCGACTGATCGATGGCTGCATCCTGCCCGAGGTCGTCCAGAGGATTGATCATGCCAATCCCGAACAGCAGGTTTGGGACTCCTAGGGTCCTTTCTCGAGGTAAACAGGTTCACCTTCCCCCTTCTCCTCGCTCCTTCGTTTAATTAATTCTTCAACTTTCATTCTGACCTCTAGGCTGCCCTTGCAGATCGAGCATCAGCTCCTTGCCAACATCGAGGTGACGAACCGGGCGAGAAGGGATGCCATCCAGGCAGAGGAGAGTCACCGGACCGAAGTCGTCCGCTTCAAAGAAAAGGTTGCTGAGGTAGCCAACCTCCAAGAGGCCCTTGAGAAAGAAAAGCAGACCTCGGAGGAGACGGTGAGGAAGGTGGAGGTCGAGGTTGCGAATTTGATGGAGCAGATTTCGGTTCTGATCTCGGAGTCAGGGTCTTAGCAGTGGAGGAGTTCAAGGCCTCCACGGAGATGAGGGACCTGAACATCAAATTCGGCCAAGAAGCATTCATCAAAGGGTTTGAGCTCTGTCAGGAGAAGGTGGTCAAGAAATTTTCCGAGCTCGATCTCAGCTTCTTGGATGAGGCATCTGAAGATGAAGCCGGGCCCTCTCCCACTGCCACCATCACTGCAGCACCCCTTCCAAGAACACCGAGCTCCCCGACTCCTACTTCAGAGGTCTGAGATCTCTGACTTTGTATTTTTTTTTATTACAATTTTTCTTTTTCCTCTTGTATTTAAGAAACATTCCATCAATAAAATTGGGTTTCTCTTTACGGAGGGCTTCTCCACTCTTCTTCCCCCCTCTCCTCTTTTTTTTTCTCTCTGCAATGAGACGCGCCTTGACGCTTTTGTCTCCCGATGGCAGTGTCCCACCGAAGCGCTTCCCTTACCACAGGGAATTTCACTGAAGTCCACGATCCAACCTGAAGAAGAAAGTTCATCATTTAACAAAAAGATCGAAGGAGATGGATGGCAAACTTCACAAGTTGAGGGAGAGCCACTCTGAGGCCACCGCGGAGGCCACCCGCTTTCGGACCCTCCACGTGAAGGGGATCACGGAGTACAGCTGGAGGAAAGCGAACTTCGAGAAGGAGCTTGAGGAACACAAGAAGCGCACCAGCGACTGATCTTGGGCTCAAGCTGCCAAGATCAGCTCTCTCAGAGTGGAGCTGTCGGCTGCACAGGAGAGGATTAGCCAGTTGGAAGGAAGCTCGTCCCAGCTTCCGACTCAGGTCGACTGCGACCGAGAATGGTCGAACAAGTTCTCTGACCTTCAGCAATAGCTCCAGGATGCCGAGGCGAGCTATGACGCATACCGGGTCGGTTGGTGCAAGCAGGTGGACGACTATAGGGAAAAGCTCAGGATGACGACCGACGAGGTTGCCCGCCTTTAAAGGTAGCTAGCTGAAGGAGCTCAGTTTGATCCTATTCGGGATCCTGACGAACTTCAATCCCTGAAAAGAACCATAGAAGAGCTATCTGTCACCCTTGGGGAGGGGAGGGCCGAACTGCAGCAATTAAAAATCCAGCTGGTATACGAGCAGTAGGCAGTCAAGGACGCGGAGGCGAAATTCGAGGTCCTGAGAAAAAGGCATCAAGAGGTGGAGAACGAAAGCCAGTGACTTCATCAGAGATATATGGAGATGCTAATGAGAGAAAAGAAATTGAAAGAAGAAGTCGAAAGCTTAAGGCACTCCCTGATGAGGGTCGAAGCCGAAAGTTCGAGGTCGGAGGAAGCCGGGCCCTCTTAGGGCTCTTTTTGTCTTTCATCCTTCTATGTGTCTTCTTTTGCCGCTTGTTTATTTGTTGGAGTTGTTATTTTATTTTTTTTTTCTTTCCTTTTGATACTGATATCGTCTGGAGGTTCTTGGTCGTTGCCGCGTCGGCTTGCTTTTCTTGTCATCTTTCTTCTTCAGCCTCAAGGGCTCTGTAATGTATACTTAATTAATGACATGAAGAGGAAATTTTTCGTTATCTCTTTTACTCATGTGTTGAATTATCGTTTGTCGAGCTTCTTTCGGCTTTTGCCTTGCTCGAAATCGATGCCGTTCGGAGGTACCTGTTGCTGTCGCATTGACCCATCCTTTCGTCCATGGCCGCAGATTTGTTCGGGGCCGCTCAGGTTTGATGCCTCCTTTCAGAGTTCGAGCTCGGAGGTCCGAGCTTCTCGTCACCCTGAGGAAGCCATCTTATCTCTGGCCTGTGTTGAGAGCTTTCTTGAAGGTCGGGGATTTTGATAAGAACCCCAATCCTCGCTGAGACGAGGTTCCCTGCATCTTTGATGCAATTTATTTTCCATTCATCGCTGGTGCAGTTCGTCGCTTTCTTTTTTAACTCCCCTCCCCTTTTTTCTTTTTCTTTTTTCGAGTGAGGATTTTTCCTCTGCTCTT
This sequence comes from Elaeis guineensis, assembly GCF_000442705.2. Taxonomy (NCBI): domain Eukaryota; kingdom Viridiplantae; phylum Streptophyta; class Magnoliopsida; order Arecales; family Arecaceae; genus Elaeis; species Elaeis guineensis. The sequence goes on along the minus strand of NC_025993.2, from coordinate 12,580,666 downwards.
GATGGGGTCGTGGGAGCGTGAAGGGGTCGCTAGAAAGGTTCCCTACTTCTTATCTGGTCTTGAATGACCAGACCTTAATTGGTGTCAGGACGAGGTTCTTCCCCTATTTCTGACGTAATCGTTTTAGCTCAGGTTAGGACGAGGTCCTCCTCTTGTCTCTAACAAGGCTATGGGGGCATATATGGGCGTTGCGGAGCCTCTCCCCCCATCCGGTCTAAGTGTAATCGGGCCTTCGACCTTGCTCAAGTTAGGACGAGGTTCTCCTCCTGTCCCTAACAGGGCTGTGGGGAACATACGGGCATTGCAGGACCTCTCCCCCCATCCGGTCTAAGGGTAACGGGCCTTCGACTTTGCTCAAGTTAGGGCGAGGTTCTCCTCCTGTCTCTAACAGGACTGTGGGGGCACATACAGGCATTGCAGGGCCTCTCCCCCCATCCGATCTACAAACAATCGGGCCTTTGACTTTGCTCATGTTAGGGCGAGGTTCTCCTCCAGTCCTTAATATGGCTGTGGGGGCACAAATGGGCGTTGTAGGGCCTCTCCCCCCATCCAGTCTACAAATAACCGGACCTTCAACCTTGGTCATGTTGGGGTGAGGTTCTCCTCCTGTCCCTAACATGGCTGTGGGGGCGCATACGGGTGCTGTATGGCCTCTCCCCCCATCCGATCTAAAAATAATCAAACTTTCAACTTTGCCCACATTAGTGTTTATTTTCTTTGCCCGAAGGGGTCATCCCCTGTCGTTACAAGTCCATGCCAAAAAGGGAAAGAAATGCAAACCTGAAAGAAATCTTGATTTAAAGCGGGATCGTTCGTAATACATTTACAAATTTTTCAAATCCCAGGGTTGTAGAAGGTCTGCTTCCTGTCAAGGTCCTCCAGAGATGGAGTTGATGATCCCAATTGGAGGCCGATCTCCGGGCTGCTCTTCCCTCCTTGGCGGCTCAGGTTGCGGCAGGGCCTTTGGCCGATCTTCTCTACCCTCAAGTCGGCACTGAATGAACCTGTCGAGCCGACCTCATTTGATGAGCTCCTCGATCTTATCCCGGAGTTGAATGCATTCCTCTATGTCGTGGTCGTGGTCACGATGGTAGAGGTAGAACTTGTTAGGATTGCGCTTTCCGGGGTGCGTGTGCATCCTCTCGGGCCTTGAGAGCTGCTTCTGACCTCCATCAACACCTGGGTTTTTGATGCGTTGAGGGGGGCATAGCTGCGGAATCTTCCTGGGGGAGAGCCCCGCCAAGCTCGACGCTCCGGGCTTCCCTGCCTGCGTGCCCGGGGAGGAGTCTGGGCGCGCTTGTGCCCGGGAGGAGTTCGAGAATGTGGCCGAGCTTCTTTCGGCCCTTTTTCGACTGCGGGCTTACTCGAGTCTCCTGCCTGCCGCTCTCTCGCGGTCTCCTCATCCTTCATTTTGAAGGCTTCTTCTGCTCGGGGTACCCTTCAGCCCGAGCCAACAGATCAGCAAAATCTCTGGGGTACTTCTTTTCCAGGGAAAATAAAAGGTCGTTCTTCTGAAGGCCGCCTTTCAGAGCGGCCATCGCTATCGATTGGTCCAAGTTCTGGACCTCCAGCGTGACGACATTGAAACGGTTGACGTAAGCCCGAATGGACTCTCCCTCCCTCTGCTTGATGTTGATGAGAGACTCCGAACCCTTTCGGGGACGCCGGCTGCTAACAAAATGAGCCACAAACTGGCGGCTCATCTGATCAAAGAAAAAAATGGTACCCGACTTCAGCGTCGAGTACCAGTTTCTCGCCGCTCCCTTCAAGATGGATGGAAAAGCTCAGCATAGGATGGCATTGAGCATGCCATGAAGCAGCATCATTGTCCGGAAGGCCTCCAGGTGGTCAATTGGGTTCGAAGTTCTGTCGTAGCTTTCAAATTGAGGGAGCTTGAAGTTTGGCGAGATCGGTTCCTGCATGATCATTTGAGAAAAGGGAGGGTCAGTACAAATGTACTCACCATAAATGGGGGGAGCGTGGCGGAGTTCTTCGATCCGTCGGTTCATCTCCTGGAGCCTCCGATCTAGGAAATCCTCTCGACTACGGGTCTCGAGGGTCTTCTGGCAGAATGGAGGTAGAGATCTTTCAGGGGTGGAATCATGATCTGACTGAGGGCTCTCCACCCTCAGATTCATCTTTTCGGGAAAGACAGGGCGGCTGGCCCAAGTGGCCCGTCCTACCGTCGGATTTTGGAGTTCCGATGACATTCTCACCAGTCGCACTGATACCTGTGGCTGTTGCTACTGCTGCATGGTCTGCACCACTTCAGCGAGGCCACTGACCTGCTGGGCCAGTAGGTCGAATTGTTTCGCACCAACCGCCGTTGTCGGAGGAGGAGAAGGCTGGGAAACTGAAGGTGAGGCCGAAGCCTGAGATCTGACCGTGGAGGCTGTGGATCGTCGTGTGGATGCTTTACGGGGAGGCATCAGGCGAAGATCTAGTGGGAGAAGGAGGAGAGGACATCAGAAAAGATGACCGGAGGCGGTCCCGTTGAGCGCTCCTTTAAAAATAAGGGTACAGTGAAGACACAAAGACCCTTCCTCTAGCGCCAATCCTGTTGGTGCAAAAATCCACCTGCATCAGAGAAGCTGGAGTCGAGGGAGCCGCGGTCGCTGTCGGAACCTGCAAAGGAAGTCTAAACTGGAGGTGGGGGTGCTCCGGCAAGACCCTCCGACGCTCAAGTCAGTTCTCTACCTCAATAAGAATGGAGTGCTCGAACGAAAATTTTAACAGAGTTTTGAGATAGAAAATGAGAGCTTAAAGAATAACAAATTTTGGGTCCCCTTTTTATAGGCGGAGGGTGCAATAGATGATAGCGACATTTGTAACCGTTTGACAGTGGACCGTTCGGGGCCAGGAGGAGTTTGTTATGAAGAGTAGTGGGGTGGAATCGTGGCCATCACCGTGATCTGCCACGTAGAGTCTGTTGCGGAGAGTGAAGCGGCATTCGTTGTTGCGACTTGCCAGAGGGTGGAGGAGCCGTGCGGTATCCGTCGCAGGAAGTGGAGCAGAGTCGTGGCCGTTATTGTGGCATGCCAGGGAGTAATGGAGCCGCACGGGATCCGTCGCAGGAAGTGGAGCAGAGTCGTGGCCGTTATTGTGGCCTGCCAGGGAGTAATGGAGCCGCGCGAGATCCGTCACAGGAAGTGGAGCAGAGTCGTGGCCGTTATTATGGCCTGCCAGGGAGTCCAGGCCTGTCGGCTGAAGTTCGGTTGAGGTGTCTGGCGGAGAGGGGTAGCTGTCCATTTGAGAGGAACTCGGATGCTGCAAATCCTGTTGGGTGCCTTGGGAAGTTAAGGCGGCAGGCGAGGACCACTTGCCGTAGGAGCTCGGTCAGAGGCTTTCTGCAGACGCAGTCCGATTTCGCACAGACTTCGATGGGGGACCAACCGACGGTGGATGTCGGATGGTGCTGGAGAGGTTCGTCCACAATGGAAGCTCGGATGAAGGCTTACGGTGGGAATCCGGCATGGACCGCTCGTAGTAAAAATTTGAAGTAGATCGTTTGTAGCGAAAACTCAGAGTGGGTCGCTTGCGGTAGGAGCTCGGAGTCTGGCCCTCGTAGGAGTTCGGGGTGAGGTCTACCTGCAACAGGAGTTCAGAGTGGAAGTCCGGCTCCCGTGAGAGTCCGAACGAAGTCCACCTGCAGTCGGAGTCGGGGACGAAGTCTGGCTCCCGTAGGAGTCCAAATGAAGTCTACCTGCAGTTGAAGTCGGGGATGAAGTCTGACTCCCGTAGGAGTCCGGATGAAGTCTACCTGCAGTTGAAGTCGGGGATGAAGTCCGGCTCCCATAGGAGTCCGAATGAAGTCTACCTGCAGTTGGAGTTGGGGATGAAGTTCGACTCCTGTAGGGGTTCGGATGAAGTCTACCTGCAGTTGAAGTCGGGGATGAAGTCCAGCTCCCGTAGGAGTCCGGATGAAGTCTACCTGCAGTTGGAGTCGGGGACGAAGTCCGGCTCCCGTAGGAGTCCGGATGAAGTCTACCTGCAGTTGGAGTCGGGGACGAAGTCCAGCTCCCGTAGGAGTCCGGATGAAGTCTACCTGCAGTTGGAGTCAGGGATGAAGTCTGGCTCCCGTAGGAGTCCGGATGAAATCTACCTGCAATTAGAGTCGGGGATGAAGTCCGACTTCCGTAGGAGTCCGGATGAAGTCTACCTGTAGTTGAAGTCAGGGATGAAGTCCGGCTCCCATAGGAGTCCGCCCATCGTGGAGAATCCGGCCAACATTGGTGGGAGTTTATTCGTTGGTAGAAATTGAGAATGTTGCGGAGGCTCGACCGCCGGAGAGGCTCGAGAAGATGTCGCTGAATGTCGGACGTCGGTAGAACCCCTGGAGGGCCACTTCTGACACGAACTTCGGCTGGGGGCGGATTTTATACCCAACAGGTAAAATGATAATTTTAAATTTTTTTAAAATCACTATTTTACAGTAAAAATTATTAATTAATCTAATTAATTAATATAAATTTATCCTACACTAGGATCTAAATATGATATATAGCATGCATGCATTTAAATTTGAAATTCGAATTTGAACAGTAAACACTTTATTGTAATGTGTTCAGAACACAATACCTTTGTGCGGATAGTAGATCACCGTAATCTGATCACCGTCGGGAGAGTTTGATCATCATGATGCAGCCACACAATGTGTCTGGCCTCTGCAAATCATCCTCACGAAGCTCCCGGTCTGATCGACTCCTCACGAGTGCTAGCTCGTTATAGAGCCCTTTCGATGGCCGATGCTGATCGAACTCCTTCGATCGATGTCTGTCAATTCTTTAGATGCTCTGGATCATCAGCAAACGTGCTTTGAAGATCTTCCTAAAATTTGGTGGGCTCACGACACTCGTAGCTCACCTTCTAACTTCCCGAACTCCAGGCTGAAACCCTGAAGAACTCACTGAAATCCTGCGCACACTTTTTCTTTCTTTTCTTTCTTTTTCTCTCGGAAGGATATAGACCTTCACCTTGCACACAAGGATTCCTCAAGCCTATATTTTCTTTCAAAATTTTTTTTTTACACGCGCCCCACTCTTCTCCTCCTTTTAAAATAATGTCAAACGTCTTATCCACGTGAGAGGATAAAGATGAGTAATTGCACATTTGAATTCAAATCAAATTTTGAATTTAAATGGAAATCAATTTATCCCTATCCACTAAGGGTGTGAGAAGAGGAGGGTGTGGCTTAATTTGTGCGTGAGTGATTTTATGAGAAACATTTTCTCGTGTAATAAATGGGATGCTAAAAGAGGATAAGGTCAAGGCGCTAAGATTGATTGCTCATTCAAATTCAAACTTTGTTTTGAATTTGAATGGCCAACCAATCATCCTTATCCACTCATTTGGCACATTAAAATAAGGCGTGAGGAGGGCTTTGTGTGAGGAAAAATTCATGAGAACTTCCTTCTCGTGAATTCAAATGGGCGCAGTGGAAGTGAGATGGCGCAGGGAGAATGGGTCAAGGTGGTTTCATTATTTAAACCAACCTAATTGAACCAAATAAGTTAGGCCCAATTAGACTAATTTAAATCTAACTTAATTAAACTTAATTAGGCTCAATAAAATCCTAATCAAATCAAAAATTGATTAAGCCCAATCCCTGATCAAATCAGGGACCAAACCATCTCGACGATTAGGTCAACTCTTAACCTAATCGGGTCAAACCCAACTGAATCCAATTCAATTGGATTTGATCCAAAAATAATTACTCAATCAAATTGAGTTAATTAGTGATCAAATCATTAATTAAATCTCTCATAAATATTGAGTCCAAATCCGATGGATAATCGGACATCAGAATTCATCGATATGTAACTCTGATCGAAGAGTCCCAAACCAGTGGGACTCTTGACCCCGGTACCCAAAATGTGTGGGACTCGTGATCAGAGAATTTTGATTCTCGATCTCAGAGTTCTAGACACGTAGGACTCATAGTCCACGAGCATTAGAACTCTTCATCAGCCATCAGATCAGATAGGAACCTCTAATGTGTGTGACCCCGCAGGTTCGAACCTAAGCTGGTAGCACAGGAACCAATTCTTGTACGAATCGAAGTGACCATCTAGCAATGGTACCCGATGATCGGATAGGTCGAATAGTCACAATCACAACACTCAGAACCTACGTGAATATGATTACTGTATAATTCATTCTTTTGACCTCTGTGTTTAGGACGACTCAGGGTTAAACTGTCAACCCTGATTAGATCATCTGAGTCGTGCTCAACTCAAACAGTCCCGTGACTCCTCACAAAGACTATCCTGACCAAGATTTTGCTAAATTGAAACATGACTGTACATAGCTCCTAAACTAGAGTGGTCAATCTCATCTTGATACACGCACCGACAAGTCAAGTACTTGACTACACCCAGCAGCCTTCCATCACTGAATTAGAAATTCAAGTAGTCCAGTGCCTAAATACAGTGAATTGCTTGCAAGTCACCATGGCGGTCTTAGGTCAGAGGGATATTTATACCCATATTTCATCGGAGTAAATCTTGATAGCAGAAATAGCTCTAGAGTCGGTCACGTTCAGTGCAGATGTACCCTTACATCTCATCTGTATGTCATACCAGTGTCTCCACACTCATTGGTTAAGAGGACAACCAACCTATATGGTACACAACGACCTATGCTTGATAAACGTTGTCATCTTGGTAACAACGTATCATTTGATCGTGAATAGATTTAAGGACTCAACGATAAATCCTCCTTTGTCGAGTCTAAATAGTCCTAAGGACTTCACCACAACATAGGAGTTCATTAGAAGATGAAACATTTTATGATGAAAAATATCAAAATAATTTTTATTAATTCATAATTTATGTACATATACAAAAATAAGCACAACCGTCAACAAGCTAACGATTGGCTTTGGGATACTATTCCCAACAATCTTCCACTTGGTCTAAAGCCAATTGGTACAGTATCTAATACCCATCTTCGACTTATAGTCGTCAAACTCCTTCACCGTAATGGCTTTAGTGAATGGGTCAGTCAGGTTCTCCTTTCCATCGATTTTCTGAAGGTCGACATCACCTCGATCCATAATTTCCTGGATGAGATGGTAGCGACGCAGAATATGCTTCATCCGCTAGTGTGCCTTGGGTTCCTTTGCCTGAGCAATGGCTCCAGAGCTGTCACAATATAGCAAAACTGGACCAACAAGGGAGGGTGCTACTCCGAGCTCGATGATGAATTTTCTCAGCCACATCGCTTCTTTGGCAGCATCTGATGCAGCGACATACTCCACCTCGCAAACTGAATCAGCCACTGTGTGTTGCTTGAAACTCTTCCAACAGATAGCCCCACCATTAAGGGTAAAAATAAATCCCAACATACTTTTGCTGTCATCGTGATCAGACTGGAAACTAAAATCTGTAAACCCTATAAGTCTCAAGTTCGATTCACCATAAACAAGCCACTGGTCCTTAGTATTTCTTAAATACTTCAGAATGATTTTAACAACCTTCCAGTGATTCTCTCCTGGATCAAATTGGTATCTACTCACTACCCCTAGTGAGTATGCCACATCTGGTCGTGTACATGTCATGGCGTACATGATAGATCCTACTGTCAAAGCATATGGAATCCTACCCATACGCTCTCTCTCTGGAGATGTTGTCGGACAATCCCTCTTTGAGAGAGAAATTCCATGGCCTATCGGTAGATAGCTTTTCTTGAAATTCTCCATGCTGAACCTCTTCAGTATAGTATCTATGTACGTAGACTGGGATAAACCAAGCAACCTTTTAGATCTATCCCTATAGATCCTCATCCCTAGGATGTAGGAAGCTTCTCCCAAATCCTTCATGTAGAACTGTGACGACAGCCAAATCTTTATTCTCTATAATGCAGGGACATCATTCTCGATTAAGAGAATATCATCCACATACAATACAAGAAATATCACTACTAGACCATTAGCCCACTTATAAATGCAGGGCTCTTCTCCGTTCTTAACGAAGCCATACGTCTTGATCGTCCTATCAAAATGTATGTTCCAACTTTGGGATGCTCGCTTAAGTTCATAAATGGACCTCTGTAGTCTGCACACCTTAGACTCATCAGTGGATATGAATCCTTCAGGTTATATCATATACACCTCTTCATTCAGCTCTCTGTTTAGAAAAATTATCTTCACATCCATCTGCCAGATTTCATAGTCCAGATGGACAGCTATCGCAAACATAATCCGAATGGATTTGAGCATTGCCATAGGAGAAAATATCTCGTTATAGTCTATACCATAACGTTGACGATATCCCATGGCAACTAGATGGGTTTTATAGGTTTCCACATTTCGTCTGCGCCCCTCTTCCTCTTGAAGACCCACTTACACCCTATGGGTTTTACTCCTTCGGGTGGGTCAACCAATGTCCACACATCGTTGACCTTCATGGACTCCATTTCGAATTTCATGGCCTCTAGCCATTTCTCAGAGTCGGATCTCTGCATTGCATCCATGTAGGTGATCGGATCCTCATCATTTTCATCAAGTTTGATAGGATCGTCATCTCGGATCAAGAAACCATAGTATCTGTCCGGTTGACGTGGTACTCTACTAGATCGCCTTAAGGGTGCTTGAACAATGGGCTTCGGATCTGATCTAATCAAATCCGGTTCAGGTTCAGCAACTTGTGTCAATTTTTTCACCTGTCGAACTTCGTCAAGTTCGACCTTAGAGGCAACAGTCCCTTCATCAAGGAACTCTTTTTTCAAAAAGATTGTCTTAAGTCTGACAAACACCTTTTGCTCATCAGTCAGGAAGAAATAATATCCTTTGATCTCTTTTGGGTATCCTATAAAATTACACTTGTCAGACCTAGGTCCAAACTTGTCCGTAATTAAATGTTTAACATAAGTCGGACACCCCCAAATCCTAAGGTACGAGAGTACTGGCTTATGTTCTATCCATATCTCATATAGTATTTTGGTTACAGACTTACTCGGAACCCTATTTAGAAGGTAACAAGCCAATTCGAGCGCATATCCCCAAAGGGAGATCGGCAAACCAGCAAACCCCATCATGGATCGAGCCATATCCAACAAGGTCCGATTCCTCCTTTCAGACACACCATTATGCTGTGGTGTTCCAGGAGGTATTCACTGAGAGAGAATCCCATTCTCCCCAAGATATGTCAGAAAATTATTAGAAAGGTATTCACCTCCTCGATCAGATCGAAGAGTTTTAATACACTTTCCACTTTGTTTTTCTACCTCATTTCGAAATAGTTTGAACATTTCAAACGACTCCGACTTATGCTTCATTAAATAGACATACCCATACCTCGATAGGTCGTCTGTGAAGGTTATGAAGTAGAAATATCCATCTCTTGCACTTGAGCTCATGGGTCCACATACATCAGAATGTACCAGAGCCAAGAGTTCACTGGCTCGCTCACCTTTTCCAGTAAAAGGTGACTTGGTCATTTTACCAAGAAGACAGGACTCACAGGTTGGAAGTGATTCATAATCACCTACTTCAAGAATTCTTTCTTGAGCCAACCTGTTTATCCTGTTCTTATTGATATGACCTAGCCTACAGTGCCAAAGATAGACATCTGACACATTATCTATTCTAGGACGTTTACCGGAGGTTTGAACCACATTAACAGATTGTGATAAAAAGTAAATTCTATTATTAAGTTGTCCAACAAATATTGTAACACCATTCAAAATGATATTGCAAATATTTCTTTTTATTAAAAATTGATAACCGTTCATGACCAAAAGGCCTACAGAAATAATATTTAATAAAAAGCTTGGACAATAGTGACATTCACTCAGAATTATTTTTTGAGAATTGATTACAAGGTTCATGATTCCTAATGCTAGAACTAGAACTTTGCTTCCATCTCTAACGTTCAGGAATCTCTCGCCTTCATCAAATCTCCTACTGACCTGCAGACCCTGCATCAAATTGCAAATATGATAAAGGCTTCCGGTATCCAATACCCAGGCAGTAGTATCACAAATGAAAAAGTTGCAAGGTGTTATCATATAAGTACCTTGCTTCTTCTTCGGCCTGTTCAGGTCCAGTGAGGCAATGTATCGAGGATAGTTCCTCTTCCAGTGCCCCTGCTTCTTGCAAAAGAAGCACTCCGCCTGGCTCTAGTCGGGCTTGCACTTCTTGATCTGACCCTGTGCAGACATCCCAGCATGCGGCTGCACCTTCTTATTCTTCTTCTTCTTGTTCTTCTTCCCTTTCTTAAAGGGTCGACGATCAGAAGAAGATCCTCCCACAACATTCATCGACTCCTTATGGAGCTGGTGATCCTTCTCAAAGTTCTGTAACAACCCCAACAAGCCGTGGTAGTTCACTGCAGACTTTGTCATTTGAAAATGAGTAAGGAAGGGAAGGAAGGACTTGGGCAGAGAATTAAGAATCGCATCCTTACCGAGCTGCTCGTGCAGGGGAAAGCCCAATTTACTTAGGCGCTCAATCATTTTGATCATGTACAGTACATGATCAGTGACTGAGGCTCCATCCCTCATCCGAGTATTGAAAATGGCACAACTAGTTTTATGCCTTTCAACATCGTCAGGTGTGCCAAAAGAGTCGTTCAACATTTGAACCATCTCCTGTGGCTGGGCGTTCTCGAACCTGCGACTGAACTCATCATTCATTGCCGCCAGCATTATGCACCAGACGTTGGTGCGGTCGTTGAGCCACTTCTGGTAAGTGTCTCGGACCGTCCCTCTAGCGTTCAGGGCTGGCTCCTCAGGTGTCGGATCCATTACTACATAAAGGATCCACTCATGCTCAATGATGATTTTTAATTTTTGATACCAACTATCAAAATTAGGTCCCATGAGCTTGTCATTATCTAATAATGATCGGAGTGATAGGGTAGTGGTCATAGCTGCATAAAGGAAAACTAGACATATATTAGTACATAAATTATTAATACTGAAGACTTGAACTTTAGTCTAAAGTTTCTTCCAGTATTTTTACGAATTGGTAGCCTCAACCTTCAATTCGAGGAATTACTTTAATTTCTTAGTGGGTACTAGAATCCACACAGACTACACACGAGTCCAACTTTGGTTGGTCAACCCATGTGCATCTATGGGTAGGTTCATAACCAGTTATTTCTCTAAACAACTTCTAGTAATTAATTTTGCCCCAGAACCTAATCAGTAGGCTTTGGCCTCCACTGAAAAAATCTAGTTAGGTCCAACCATTAACATGATTTGATTTGGTGAATCGAACCAATAAATGATCAAGCTCGATTTTGGTCGGCCAACCTAACCACCATCAGAAAGACTCAAACCAAATTATCATACTATGAATGATAATTCCATTAGTCAATAAGCACCAGGCCTTTGGGCCTCCAATGATTATTAAACTAATGGACTCATTATCACTCACTTAATGGGAGAATATGACTTAGTTATCAATATAACTTAATCATTTTTAGGACCTAATAATTTTTGAGAATTTTATTAAAGAATAGATGAGAAGATAAATTACCAGCCAATTTCAATCCTTCCACTGACTTCACCAAGTCAGATTAAAAAAGATTTAATTAAGCCAGCATTATGAGCACCTAAATCAGTCAAACTGATTTACCTAATGACATGGGTGAGCCCTAATCACTAAGTGATCTAATCAAAACCTAATTCACTAGGTTGGCCAGGTAAGTGAGATCAGTGGTGGGGATAAGCCATTAACTCGTCAGAGATCGAATCACTGCGAGTAGCTCCCGCTTAAAAACCATTGGTCAAACTGCCAAACTTACCTTAGACACCAACCGGTTCATTAGTTTTAATTTGATCAACTTAGTAAATAGGGTTCCACTGTGTAGCCATGAATTAAGTCCATTTGGTCTAGTTAAAGACATGGACCCATTTAACTACAACTATTGGAGTTGAGACTAGAGTATCCTTGACCTAATCTAATTCAACTTTTGATTAGATTTGATCAATTACTCTAATTTAGTCAATTTCTTTAAGCTAACCTTAGGTCTAACCCAATTATGGACCTAATCCATCTAACCCATTGATCCACAAATTTATGCAATTGTCTTAGGTCTTAATTCATAATTCTAGACCTACTAGACAATACTTAATTCTTTTAATTAAGTATTTGGGCTGATGGGTTAGGGTTTGGCATTTCAAAAATAATTTTCAAATTTGAAAGGTTTCATTTTCTGTTCACCAAATATATTGACTCATTACACAAATAGATCAGCACATTTCATAAATAGCAATCTTATTGCTAATTATATAATAAAAAAATAACTCAATCAAAATAAATCATGAATATTCTTTTCACTACTTCATCTGCATGGGATATAATTGCATCGGCACCCCTACCGCCATAGGAGACCCCATCGAATGAGAAGAGAGGGTCTTTAAACCCTACTTTTCTCCTATGACCGAACGGCCATGGCAACCAACCCAATTCGATTACTTGCTACTTGGATCAAGTATATCTAAATATACCAATTTCAAAATTTAAATTTTAAATTTTAAATTTTAAATTTCAAATTTTAAATTTTGAATTTCAAATTTCAAACAAATTTCAAATTTCAAATTTCAAAATTTTGAATTTTAAATTTGAAATTTCAACCAAATTTCAAATTTCAAATTTTTTGAATTTTAAAATTTTAAATTTTGAATTTCAAATTTAAATTTCAAATTTCAAATTTTTGAATTTTGAATTTCGAACAACTTTCAAAATTCAAATTTCAAATTTAAACTTTTAGATTACAACTTAATCTATACATACAAATATATATCATATCTAAGAACCCACTCTGATACCATTTGTGGAAAAATTCAGTGCAGGGGTAAAATGATAATTTTAAATTTTTTTCAAAATTACTATTTTATAATAAAAATTATTAATTAATCTAATTAATTAATATAAATTTATCCTATACTAGGATCTAAATATGATATATAGCATGCATGCATTTAAATTTGAAATTCGAATTTGAACAGTAAACACTTTACTGTAATGTGTTCAGAACACAATACCTTTGTGCGGGTAGTAGATCGTGGTAATCTGATTACCGTCGAAAGAGTCTGATCATCACGATGCAGCCACACAATGTATCTGGCCTCTGCAGATCATCCACACGAAGCTCTCGATTTGATCGACTCCTCACGAGTGCTAGCTCGTTGTAGAGCCCTTTCGACGGTCGATGCTGATCGAACTCCTTCGATCGATGTCTGTCAATTTTTTGGATGCTTCGGATCATCAACAGACATGCTTGAGAGGATGTTGGATCTTTCTAAAATTTGGTGGGCTCATGACACTCGTAGCTCACCTTCTCACTTCCCGAACTCCAGGCTGAAACCCTGAAGAACTCATTGAAACCCTGCACACACTTTTTCTTTCTTTTCTTTCTTTTTCTCTCGAAAGGATATAGACCTTCACCTTGCACACAAGGATTCCTCAAGCCCAAATTTTTTCTCTAAAAACTTTTTTTTTTACACACGCCCCACTCTTCTCCTCCTTTTAAAACAATGTCAAATGTCTTATCCACGTGAGAGGATAAAGATGAGTAATTGCACATTTGAATTCAAATCAAATTTTGAATTCAAATGAAAATCAATTTATCCCTATACACTAAGGGTGTGAGAAGAGGAGGGCGTGGCTTAATTTGTGCATGAGTGATTTCATGAGAAACATTTTCTCATGTAATAAATAAGGCGCTAAAAGAGGATAAGGTCAAGGCGCTAAGATTGGTTGCTCATTCAAATTCAAACTTTGTTTTGAATTTGAATGGCCAACCAATCATCCTTATCTACTCATTTGGTGCATTAAAGTAGGGCATGAGGAGGGCTTTGCACGAGGAAAAATTCATGAGAACTTCCTTCTCGTGAATTCAAATGGGCACAGTGGAAGTGAGGTGGCACAGGGAGAATGGGTCAAGGTGGTTTCATTATTTAAACCAACCTAATTGAACCAAATAAGTTAGGCCCAATTAGACTAATTTAAACCTAACTTAATTAGATTTAATTAGGCTCAATAAAATTTTAATTAAATCAGAATTGATTAAGCCCAACCCCTGATCAAATCAGGGACCAAACCATCTCGACGATTAGGTCAACTCTTAACCTAATCTAGTCAAACCCAACTGAATCCAATTCAATTGGACTTGATCAAAAAATAATTACTCAATCAAATTGAGTTAATTAGTGATCAAATTACTAATTAAACCTCATAAATATTGAGTCCAAATTCGATGGATAATCGGGCATCAGACTTCATCGATATGTAACCCTGATCGAAGAGTCCCAAACCAGTGGGACTCTTGACCTCGATACCCAAAATGTGTGGGACTCGTGATCAAAAAATTTTGATTCTCAATCTCAAAGTCCCATACATGTAGAACTCATAGTCCACGAGTATTAAGATTCTTCATCAGCCATCAGATCAGATAGGAACCTCTAATGTGTGTGACCCCACAGGTTCGAACCTAAGTCGGTAGCACAGGAACCAATTCCTATACTAATCAAAGTGATCATCTAGCAATGGTACCCGATGATCGGATAGGTCAAATAGTCGCAATCGCAACACTCAGAACCTACGTGAATATAGTTACTGTATAATTCATCATTTTGACCTCTGTGTTTAGGATGACTCAGGGTTAAATTGTCAACCCTGATTAGATCATCCGAATCGTGCTCAACTCAAACAGTCCTGTGACTCCTCACAAAGACTATCCTGGCCAAGGTTTTGCTAAATTGAAATACAACTGTACACAGCTCCTAAACTGGAGTGGTCAATCTCATCTTGACACACGCACCGACAAGTCAAGTACTTGACTACACCCAGCAGCCTTCCGTCACTGAATTAGAAATTCAGGTAGTCCAGTGCCTATGTGCAGTGAGTTGCTTGCAAGTCACTGTGGGGTCTCAGGTCGGAGGGATATTTATATCCATATTCCATCGGAGCAAATCTGGACAACAGAAATAGCTCCGACGTCAGTCACGTTCAGTGCAGATGTATCCTTACATCTCACCTGTATACCATACCAGTGTCTCCACACTCATTGGTTAAGAGGACAACCAACCTATATGGCACACAATGACCTATGCTTGATAAACGTTGTCGTCCTTGGTAACAACGTATCATTTGGTCACGAACAGATTTAAGGACTAAATGACAAATCCTCCTTTGTTGAGTCTAAATAGTCCTAAGGACTTCACCACAACATAAGAGTTCATTAGAAGATGAAATATTTTGTGATGAAAAATATCAAAATAAATTTTATTAATTCATAATTTATGTACATATATAAAAATGAGCACAACCGTCAACAGGCTGACGATTGGCTTTCGGACATTATTCCCAACAAAATGTACATAGAGGAGGTGCTAAAAATGTTTAGCATGAAAAACTCCAAAAGAGATTTAGTACCTTTTAGACATGGCATTCATCTCTCCAAGAAGATGTGCCCTAGCACACCTGAGGAGATTGAACGCATGAGCAAGATCCCTTATGCTTCGACAATAGGGAGCCTCATATATGTCATACTATGTACACGACCTGATATAGCTCATGCTGTGAGTGTCACAAGTAGATATCAGTCGAATCCAGATGAAGAGCACTGGACTTCTGTGAAATGTATCCTTAAGTACTTGAGAAAGACTAAGGATATATTTTTAGTCTTTGAGAATGGAGAACTCCAGGTTCAGAAATTTATAGACTCAGACTTTATGTCTGATATAGATGATCGAAAGTCGACATCTGAAAGTCTGTTCATTTGTAATGGTGGTGCCGTTAGCTGGAAGAGTTTCAAGTAGACAGTAATTGCTGATTCCACCATGGAGGCAGAGTATATTGCTGCATCGAAAGCTGCGAAGGAGGCTTTCTGATACAAGAAGTTTGCCGCAGAGCTTGGAGTGATGTCATCAGATACCGTTCCTCTTTACTGCGATAATAATGGTACCATAGCCCTAGCTAAGGAGCCAAGGTCTCACCAGAAGTTCAAGCATATCGAGCGGCGATTCCATCTGATCCGTGATTATCTCGAAAAAGATTATGTCGAGGTTAAGAGAGTCAACTCCACAGACAATGTGGCAGACCCGCTGACAAAGCCATTAGGCCAGCAGAAGATCGAAGCCCACTTTGAGAAGATGGGACTTAGATATGTAGCCAATTGGTATTAGGTCAAGTGGGAGTTTGTTAGATGTGTGCTCTAAATGCTAGATTGGCTGACACATTCCTGTACAAGTGTAAGGGCAAAATTATAATTTTGACTATAAATGAATAAAAGGATTATTCTTCTATCACATTGTGTACATTATGTCTGTGATACATCCTTTGAGTTAGTAGGAATGTTAATTCATATTTTCAAGAGTTGAAAATTTAAGGCATGAATTTACATAACTAACTCATAAACAGCTCCTGACCATAGGATCATCACGAGGATGGTGATCGATCCGAAAGATTGATGTACGATCACTTTCTTAAAGTAGATGTGTCTTGAGTCTACGATGTGGAGACATCGAAGTGAGAGTACAGATATTCGTTGAGAATGAGAGTACTGAGCGTGACCATCTCGAGCAGTCATAACGAAGTCTACCTTCTCGTTGATGACTAACTCGATGCTGCAGCTGTGTGTCGAGTTCTTTGATCTGAGGTGCATCGACAATTCACCTTGAGTGTGTTATAGTTTGACTACACCATAACTTGATCTTCTCGCCATTCAAAACTCTGAGGTGTATGTTGGCTGTAGCATATTCATTGTAGGAACCAGATCGCACCAAGATGGATCTATCAACCTCGATAGATGAGAGGAGTAGTCCTGTGATGATCGAAAGATCGAATCCTTAAGCCCATGGTCATGGCAGAGTGAAATAATAGAAAAGAGTTTTTCATTGGGGTTTCACATCAGACTCAGATCGATCGATTGATTCATATGACTGATGTTGGGTTTGACGAGTTCACCTTAATCCTAATTCAGTCGGGACTCATGATAGAAGAACTCAATCACACAGGTAGCTGCACCAAGAGGTTCGTCTTTATTTCTGATGGGTTGCCACCATATACTGCTAGGTGTCACTGGTAGATTTTGGAAGCAGTTAAATTGATCTTGATGATCGATCATTCTAATTGTCTGAATCAGAAGAGTTTTGATCCATCGAAAGGAGTTTCAATGATGTCGATGATGAGATCACGACATGCCTCATTACCATATGAAAATGAACCTAACTGGGTCACACAAACAAGAGTTAGGATCTGGATGTCATCAATTGAGCTAGCCCAGTTCGATTGATTTGGATTAGATCCAATTAGGTTCAAGAAAATCATGCTAGCACACGATTGAGCCTAACTTTCTCCTCATGCAATCTTTTTCATCTCGACTGAGCCAAATATGATTTGACTCACCCAGAGAACCTTGAGAAGATTTCTCTCAGTCTAACTGAAGCCAGTTCAGTTCAAAAAAGCCTTGTCTTAATTTATGAGATGAACTTAAGACAACACCTACTAATTCCTATCACCTGCCATTTCTGTTTTAGGACATCAGTCAAATATTGACTTATGGATCTTAAACTGAAGGTCACTTGGCAAGAGATTATTGGAGAGTTTTTGTGGAGTGTACACCTACTAAATTAGGCCTTAAAGTGGACACCAAGATCAGATTGGGCATGCGCCCCAAGTGGATAAGGATAGAGCCCCATGAGATGAGGACTCTGATCCCTTGATCGACTTGGACTGTGGGGCGTCAATCCACTGTGCTTATCTAGTGTTGGTGCCAACAGTAGGAGGAATTATGGGGATTTTTATCTGATATGATCAAATGACATCACTCCACCAATCAAAATTTTTCTAAAATTAATTTGAATTTTTGATTGGCTGAATGATGTGGCACTGCATGGAGCAGCAGGGTCTATTTAAACCTTTCTACGCCTAGGGTTTGTGGATACTGCTCAATACCCAGCAAAAATGAGATTTACCTCCACTTCTCCACATCCCCTCTGCTTCTCTCTCCCCCCTCTTCATGTCCAAAAAGTTGGACATCCATCTGGTGCTTGTCCAAAGCGTGGTGGCTCTCTGAACAGAAGGCTGCAAAGATTTATCGAGAAGCTGCTGCTCCAGCTTCAGAAGATCTTTTGAAGATCTTCCAAATCATATCCAGATCTGATTTTTGGAGCAGAGATTCATGAAGAGAAGATGATCCAGATCTTGCTCCAGTGGATACCGGTAGAGGTCAGGCGATTGCGTGGCTATTTTTGAACCTCGGGCATTGCTGCGATCATCTACAGGGTAATCTAGTTACCCTAGAGGTATTTCTCTAATCCTCCAGTTTTAGATTTAATTTTAGATTAAATATAAGATAATAAGAATCAGATCTAATAGATCTTAGATCTGAAATATTATAGGATAATTTTTTTTTAATATTCCATCCCAGATCTCATTAGATCTGGAAGATCCTACAAGAAAAAAGATGATTTTTCCTTTACGTTGAGCCCCCCGCCACCCCCCATTATCGCCGCCCATCCCTCCCCCTACCCCCGATCGCCCCCTCCCACCGGCCGACCATCGTCCATTACCTACCAACCTTTTTGACCGATGAAAGGCTACGACAATGGTTTGCCAACCGATATCGTAGTATCTATAGGAGTGGTTGGCATAATCGCTGTCATAGGTGTACGACAATGGTTGGACAACTGCTACTAGGACTGTTCATAATTTGGTTTCAGATCAAAAATTGACTTGAATCGAATCGAAATCGAACCGAATATAGTACGATTTGATTTTTGATTTTTATTTTCAAAAATTTTGATTTTGATTTGGTTTGATTAAAAATCAAAAAATCAAAGTCATAATTTAAATTTATATTATTTACTATTTTAAAATTTTGTTAGTTACATGGATGGATGATTGGATATTAGATTTGGTCTATTGGTATAATTTGCTGTGATGCATGATTACTTGTTTGTATTGTAGATAATATGATTTTTGATATGTAACATTTTGTTTATTATCAATTTATCATTTATCAATTATCAATATATCATTATTTATTAATTATTGATTGTTAATAATAGAAATTATTAAACAATAAATTCAATAGATTTTAAATTTAATTAAACATAATGTAACAAACTAACAATAAATTGATAATAATTATTTGAATATATTGTATTAAAAATAGATAATTAAAAATAAAAAAAATTATTAAAAAATTTGAATAACCAAACTGAATGGAATTGAAATTTTCGATTCAGTTCCTCTCTTATTCGGGTTAGTTTTCATTTTTATTTTTCTATTATGTAGTTTTGAGTCAGATCAGTTTCGATCAGGTCGGGTCAGTTAAAATAGAATGAATAGTCTTAATCACTGTCGTAGCCTTTATGGCAGCAGTTGATATACCAGCTGTTACAAAACTGCTGTCATATCTTTTTATGATAGTGATTGTGTATGGTAGCAGTTATAAAATTGATGCCATGCCTTTTTATGGCAGTGGTTGACACAACCGCTGTCGTATCCCAAAAAAACTACTGTCATAGGTTTACGGTGATGGCCATAGTGCAGCAGTTATCTAACCACTGTCATAGATTATGACAGTAATTTTTTAGGCTACAACAGTGGTTGAAAATTACTGTTGTAGCCTTATTTTGTAGTAGTGATGATGACACATATTCTCAAGAGTTGAGAATTTGAGGTATATATCATTGATAATTAATTTTTAAAATACTTTTTTATCAATGGATTATTATGGAGATGGTGATTGATCCGATAAGATTGATGCATTGATCATTTATTTTTAGATAAATAAGTCTCGAGTCTACAGTGTAGGGATATTAAAGCGAGAGTGCAGATAGTTGTTAGAAATAAAGGTACCGAGCGTGATTGGCTGCAGATTAACTCGTTATAGGAGTAGAATGTGTACCTAGATGAGATCTATCGATCTTAATAGATAAAGAGAAGTCCTATATGATTTATGAGATTAAATTCTGAAGACCATGACCATAACAGTGTAAATAATGAAAAAGAGTTTCCATAAAATTTCACAGAGAGAACTCAAGCCAAATAAATCTTATACATAATAGATGATGGAATTTGATGAGTTTTTCATAACTTTCATTTTATTAGGACTCACGATAGAAGAACTATATCACACAGTAACTACATCTAAGAGATTCATTTCTTTCATTCTGCTAGGTTACTATTACATTCTACTAGGTATCACTGATGCATTGTGAGACCAACGAAAATTATTTTTATGATCAATAATTCTTATTTGGTGAGTTAGAATTATTTCAATCTATTGAAAAGAGTTTTAATAATATTCGTGATAGAGATCATAATATATCTTATTATCAAACAGAATAAAACTTATGGGATCACACATATAAAAGATCCTGACTGATCAGATAGTTGAATTGTAATTTTGAATCACAGTAGGATTTGATTATCAATATGATTGATAATTGGATTGATTTATAAAAGTTACAAGAGAGGACTTGCTAAGAGTTAGTAAGTCAAAGGAAGATTTATTTGTAATTATTGCTATATTATTTGATTTGATCAAATAATTGAGGTTGAGTCTTAGTCAAATTAAATTAGGATTTAATCTGATTGGGCTTGATCTGAATTTGAGTCAGATTGGGTTTTATAGGTCTAAAATGATTTGAACTCAATAAGTAATTGACTTATTATGAAACCCAACCACATTAGACTCTAACTAAATGTTGAGTTGGACCAGGAAAGGAACCACGCCCCATGAGAAGGATTCATGCCAAAGGGAATCATGTTGGTTTTGTTTTTGCGTGAAGATGAAACGCACATAAGATGTGATGCCCAAAAAGAAGAAGAGTTCTTCTCTTCATGGACTCTTATCCTAACAAACTCTAGGAGATGTGGTTTAAAAAGGGGATAAGAGGGGCACCTCCAATAGATAAGAAAGAGGGAGGTTGGTGTGGAAAATAGGATGGGCATGAGAGATGTTCAATGCATAAGAGAAAAGATGGTGTGGGGTTTCAATAGGAATGCCCTCGCTCCTCTATCTCTCTTCCATAAGTCCAAGTTAGCTGGACATCCTCTCTCTTTGGTCCAAGAGTTGGATGGCTCTCTCTCCCTCTTCTCCACAAATGTTCAAGAGTTGGACAAAGAAATCAGATTTGATCTCTCATCTTTCTTCATTTGATTTCTGATGTTCTCTTGAGAAGAGAAAAGGATCAGAAATTTTAGCATCCAAGAAGTGATCTCTGTAAGGGAGGTAGCATCCCAATGAGATTGAGTTCTCTTGATCAGATCAATCTTGTATGGATATCTATAGAGATCGGATGTATGTGTGGCTTCAAAAGAACCTTCAAGACATCTACGGATCATCGGATTGTGGTAAATATCTATCTGTACAAGGTGAAAATCAGATCTTCCTCTTTTCATAATTTCAGATCTGAATCTCATCTTACATATGAAGATCCTATTAGGTATTTTTGTAGATGAGATCTTATGCATGCTTCTCTAATTAAATATTCTGATCATCCAACTCTTTCCTAAAGTGGACATTGGCCTTCTGGAAATATCGGATGTCGGTGACACCGGTTCTGAATGTTCAACTATCAAGGATGCTCCGAGTTTGCAACATGCTGAAGCTTCATCAATCGGAGGTGGATCTCCTGTGTAATCAATATATATATTTTTTGTGGTCGCTTGTTCTTCACGACCTAATTCTTGTAATTGGATAAGCTTATTAACGGAATATTTTTGAATCAAAGTCTTTTGTTTCACCTATGCACTTTTGCTTTTCTTTGGTTCATTTGCTTGCATGGCCTGAACTTTATATTTTTACTTCATATTGGGGGTAGCCAAGGATCGGAGCTCCAAGTGTGGCTTGTCGAGATGTGTGAGGTTCGAGGGTTCACATAGGTTACCCCTTCTCTTATTCAGCAAGACCTTTGATTCATGTCATTGAGATCGGTAGGCCACGAAGGGAGGTCCTTGTAGATTGGCCTTTCGAAGGTTCTCCTGAGCTAACCTTCGTTTCTCACATAGCTTGAGTTAGTGGGCCCTAAGGATCCTTTTAGGTTAGCTCTCTGAAGGTTCTTTTTGGGTTAGCCTTCACTTCTGGTGTGACTAAGGTCTTTTGCTGCTCTACTCACTGAACAGTAAGGAGTCGAGAGTCCTTAATGGGTTAGCCCTTACTTCTTAGGAATCAAGATCTTCAGGCCATACCACTGAAATGATAAACATTAAAGGAATGTCCTTGTAAGTTAGCCTTCATTTCTTGTATAGCTTGGATTGTGGGTTTTGAGGATCCTTTTAGGTTAACCCTCTGAAGGTTCTTTTTGGGTTAGCCTTCACTTCTCATGTGACTAAGGTCTTCTACCGCTTTACTCATTGAAGAGCGAGAAATTGAGGGTCCTCAATGGGTTAGCCCTCGCTTCTTAATCGCTGAGGTCTTCAGTCCATGTAGGTTGGATTGGCGAGTATTATGGGTCTTTTTAGGTTATCCCCCCTCCTAAGGTCCTCAATGGGTTAGCCTTCGCCTCCTATGTGACTAAGGTTTTCTGCCACTCTACTCACTGAAGAGCAAGGAATCAAGGATCCTTAATGGGTTAGACCTCATTTCTTAGTCACCAAGGTCTTTAACCCATGTAGGTTGGATTGGCAAGCATTAGGGATCCTTTTAGGTTAGCCCCTCTCTGAAGATCCTCAATAGGTTAGCTTTTGCTTCCCATGCGACTAAGACCTTCTGACGCTCTACTTGTTGAAAAGCAAGGAGTCGAGGATCCTCAATAGATTAGTCCTCATTTCTTAGTTACTGAGGTCTTCGTCAGCATCGAGTTGGCTTCTTCCATATCAAATCCTATCAAGGTGACCTCAGATCTCATCAAATATTTTTGAATGACATCGGCATTGTCGGATGATGCCCCAAACCCTGAGATGTTAGCTTCTGAAGGCCCTCCAATGTGGATCACTGTTGCCTTGGTTGGGTCCATCCTATCTGAAGGCTTTCGATGGATGAACCCGTAGTTTTCTTAGGATAAGTTTGGGGAGTTAAGCATCAGCCCATGGTGTGGCTTGGGACTCTGTTTGCCATAATGGCAAGTGAGATTTTCTAAGAGAATAAGCTGGAAACTTGTCCTAGGTCAATCTTAAATTGCCACATGGTGGATCGAAGTAGGTCTTGAAGCATTTCGCTGGCTACTTCTTGGTAACGAAAGTGCATAGTTAATGCTGTGGGGATTGGCACTTTAGGATCGGATGCATGGTGCGATCTGATTACTAGTTGGTTGGGGTGTGTTGCTTGAATCCTATATAGTAGGTAGCATCCCCTTCAGTAGATGCACTCGTCGGAGAGCTTCCATTGGTCACTCTTAGGTAACTTGCAGTGATGGATCCATCGCCATGACTAGTGAAGGAAGCAGTGAAGAAGAAAGCTGAGTACCTGAGGAGGTCTTTGCTTAAGAGAGCAAAGGCTGCCTCACTAGAGCCTCCAAGCATAGGTCGAGCGTTGCCTCCCCTGAGGGCCCCAAGTGAGGGGTCCTTTGCCCTAGGAAAGTGGCCAGCCAGGGCACCGCTGTCGAGGCCTTTGTTGAGGCACGACTCCTCTACATCACGGAGTACAAAGCCTCCAAGACCTTCAAGGGGGAGCTCCTCGATGCTTCAGCTGTCGGATTCATCCAAAGCTTTAAGAATCGCAAAGTTCGTATGAACTACATGATGCTACTGTTGGACTTACACTGCCTTCGCTCAGGAAATAGTGATGAAGAGGTCGGAGTGCTTTCTTCGGATGAGGATTAAGCCTCCTCCTTGTTTGCTTTGTTTCTGCTCTCTTTTCCTTTATCTTTTTCTCTTTTTTTTTGCATGGCACCACTTTTGTAAATATTGAAATGAATGAAAAAAATGAACTTTCGTATGTACCTCTCTCGTGGATGAATTCTCCTTTATAGTGGTCGTCTTCTCTGAAGTCTCCAAAATTGCATCCTTGTAGAACTGTTGGGTCATTATCTTCAGGATACGCCTGATCTCCATTATCAGATAGACCTATAGATTGGTTAGGTCTCCCTAAAAAATTATTGCTTGTTGCTAAGCTGCCACTAAGATTTTCATTCATGAGAAGTCTCATCTATGGGATCAAATAGTTCCCCATCTTCGATGGCTAGCTTATTTGCATCCGGACTCATGAGGGTTTAGTCGAGATGCCTTCGATGGTTTGATCGATCGATCCTACTTGATGAAGTTTGGATGGATACTCAAATAATTCTCAGTGTTCAGAGCAACATCGAACACCTTTTCTCAATTCTTCTTAGGGATTCGCATTGGAATCAGATCTTTGTGAAAAATTGAAGAGGAGCAGTGGTGTCCTAAAAAAGAATCATTTTATTGAGAAATAATTAATACTGTAAGACCTAATGTGGTGCTCCCAAGTCTCAGGTGGTCAAGAAAAAGGCTAAGGTTCATGACCCATGAGTCATTCATGGGGGTTTTAAGCCTAATTTGGACCCTAGGGTGAAAGACTGTCAGCCTTCACAGTCTTGAGATCTAGAAGATTTGGGCTTTGAGGGGCTAACTTATATTGAACTAGGTTTGAGTCCAAGAGAGATGAGATTGGGTCAACTTATGGGTATATATGAGCTTGGATGAGCGCAATCTCATATTGGATTAGCCATGGGAGTTTTTGGATCAAGTCACATTGACTTTGTATATAAGTATACATTGTATGTGATTTTTGACTTTCAATAGAGATCATTTTCTTCCTTAATTCTCTCTCTCTTCATCTCCTCTCTCTCCTCTTGCATGCAGCCTAAGGATACCAGCAAACTCTAGCCGCCTCCCTTGGTTCCACTTGCCAAAATAGCAAGGAGAAAATCCTAGCGCCTAGGAGTCTTGGCACCCCCTTGCTTCCCAATGCCTCCAAGCTTTGTGCTGCCCCTCTTTGCTATTATATCTTACTGATTCTAGGCCTACACACTCTTGGAAAGGTGCTTCAATAATTGGTATCAAAGCCAAAGTCCATGTGGAAGGGAGGAAGAAGTCAGAAGTAGGAAGATCCTTAAAGGCTGAAATTTCAGCAATATCCTGTCAAGATATTTCTCAAATCTTTTTATGATTTACTATGTCTTTGGTTTGGATCTAGCCATGAAAAGTAGCATAAAGGTAGATTTTAAACAGTTTGATGGGAAGGAGAGCTTTTTCATATGGAAAGTCTGGATAGAAGATTTGTTGGTCCAACATGAGTTGGATCTAATATTGGAGGAGAGGCCTGAAGGGACTACAGATCGATAGTGGATGTCTCTAAAGAAAAGGGCTTGCTCTACAATTAGAGGATGTTTGATAGATTCAACTCTCCATTCAATGCTAGAAGAGAGGACTCCAAAGAGATTATGGTCAAAATTGCATATCCTATACATGGAGAAGAATATGTGCCACAAGTTGATATTGAAGAAGCGACTGTACAGCCTTCTAATGCAGAAAGGTGAAGATATCGTGGTACACATCCAGAAGTTTAATCAAATCAGTAATGAATTACTGAATATTGGGGTGAAGATAGAGGAAGATAAGTCATTTCTATTGCTATGCTCGCTGCCCCTTTCCTATGATCCATTGGTGACAACGCAACTCTACAGAAAGTAGACACTATACTATAAAGATATTATCTCAGTACTATGATCCAATAAGCAAAGGAAAAAATTGACCAAGAAAGATGTTCCCTAGGAGGGCTTGGTCATGGAGGAGAGATCTTGAAGAGAAAAAGAAAAAAGCAAGTAAAGGGGACGATCAAAGTCCTGGAAGGGCAAGAAGGAAGTCAAGTGCTTCAAATGTAATGAGATCGAGCACTTGGTGCAAGATTGTCTGCTTTGAAAGAAGAAGTAAGGCGAAAAGGGATGATATGATTCGTTGAGTATGATGGTTAATCTCAAGATGGAGGATGACCTCTTGGTGGTGTCAGATGGTCACAGGAATAGCACAAAAGATTGGACTCTGGTTTCAATCTGTTAGCATCATTACACTCCGAATCGATCTTGGTTTGCTCCATACGTTGAGATCAATGAGGAAAGTGTGATACTTGGAGATGATCACCTATGTAAGCTCACTGGTATAAGAACCATTATGGTGAGGATGTTTGATGGGATGGTGCGGCTCTCATAAATATGAAGTACGTTCCAGAACTGAAGAAGAATCTCATGTCACTGGGCTACCTAGAGCGGAGCGGCTACCTTGCGCCTAATGAACCGATCTAGGTGCCTGCGACTAATGAACTCTTCAATCTCATCTCAGAGTTGGATGTATTCTTTCATGTCATGGCCGTGTGATGTGCCCAGGCCTGAATAACTATCTTGTATAGGTAAAGACAAAGGTTGGAGCACAAGAAATAAAAAAAAAATTTAATCTGATTGATAAGAAAATCATCACAATCAGATCACAAAGTGGTAGAACGCCACACTCAAGAAAAGAGAATGTGAGTAATAAGTTCTAGGATTTATAACTCGTCACTAACACACATAGGTTAGATAAGAGAATTCAGCAACACTCATTTTCATTCATTGAAGTCTCAATTGAATACATAGATCACCTCCCTTTATATAGATATGAGAGGAAACATAAGGTAAATTCAGTAAATAGAAAGGGATAATAGAATTTTGCTACTATAAAAATGATGGTGGCTGTATTTTGCTACAAAAAAAATGATAGTGGCTGCATCTTACTACTATGAGAATGATGGTGGCTGCATCTTGCTACTATGAAAATGTTGGTGGTTGCATTTTGCTATTAAGGCGCATCTTGCTACTATAAAAATGATGATGGTTGAAAATCATGATGGCTGCATTTTACTATTAAGGCTGCATCTAGCTACAAAGAAAATGATGGTGGCTACTAAATAATGAAGTAGAAAAAAATAAAATAACCTTCTAAACTCGATCCTTTTTCAAGTAATAATTTTTTTTCAAATTTCTGTCAAGTCAGATTCACACCACATCATGCTTCTACGTACGTGATCAAAGTCATCAATTTAGATCTTGGATCTGCATATGGCATCTGATCATTTCTTTCTTCATGATGGTGCATATCATTTTTTCCTTGTTGAGTAGGATTTGCCCTCAAATTCAAGTCCTCCCCATCATCCAAACCATCCTCCAAGTAAGGAGAAAGATCTTGAATATTGAATGTAGCGGACACATTATAGTCACCAGATAATTCAATCTTGTAAGCATTGTCATTCACTTTCTTAATAACTCAGAATGGACCATCAACATGTGGCATGAGCTTAGATTTTCTTTGGCTTGAAAATCATTCCTTGCAAAGATGTATCCAAACAAGATCACCTGAAGCAAAGTGAACTTATTTTCTTTCTTTGTTGGCTGCCTTCTTATAAGCCGCATTCTTCCTCTCAATCTGCTCTTTGATGCTCTTATGCATGGACTTAACCAACTCAGCTTTCTTCTTCCCATCCATACAAATCCTTTCGCTGATTGGAAGTGGTGCCAAATTCAGTGGGGTGATAGGATTGAACCCATAAACCATCACAAAAGGAGAATGCTTAGTAGCGCTATAAACACTACGATTGTAAGCAAACTCAACATAAGCCAAATGCTCATCCCAATTCTTCAGATTCTTGTTAACAACAGTATGAAGCAAAGAAGAGAGGGTACGATTTATCACTTTAGTCTGACCATTGGTTTGCGGGTAGCAAGTCATGCTGAAGAGCAATCTAGTACCAAACTTCTTCCACAAAGTCTTCCAAAAGTAACTCAAGAACTTGATATCTTGATCAGACACAATACTCTTTGGTACATCATGCAGATGCACTATCTCTTTGAAAAATAAATCTGCAACATGTGAAACATCATCGGTTCTATGGCATAGCACAAAATGAGATATTTTTGAGAATTGATCCACAACCATCATAACCGAATCCTTCCCTCTTTGTGTTCTTGGCAGTCCAAGCATAAAGTCCATACTCAAATCTACCCATGGTTGATCTGGTACAGATAGTGGCATATGCAATCCTTGAGAAGTCTCTTTGCTCTTTGCCTTCTTGCAGGTGACGCACCTCTCAATGACGTGATGCACATCACGAATCATGGTGGGCCAATAGAAGTGCTCCTTCACCATCTTCAATATTTTCTTCTCTCCAAAATGATCGGCCAATCCACCATCATGAGCTTCTCTTACCAAAAGCTCTCGAATGGAACTATTAGGAATGCACAGCCGGCCTGACTTAAACAAGTATCCGTCATGCTTGTAGCAGTCGTTTACAGCTCCTTTCTTGCACTTCTCATAAATACTTACAAAATTTGGGTCGCCCTTGTATTGATCTATAATCAGCTCAAATCCTATTAGTTTAGCATTAAGCAATGAAATCAAAGCATACCTCCTGAAAGGTGCAACAGCCACGATATTGAATTTTTTTTTTTGTATTTGATTATATAAAAAAAGGTTTTCAAGAACTCCACCCACTTGGCATGTCTAAGATTCAGCTTGCTTTGTCCTTTCAAGTGCTTCAAAAACTCATGATCAGTATGGATGATGAACTCCCTTGACAATAAATAATATTGTCAAATCTTTAAAGTCTGAATCAGAGTGTAGAACTCATTGTCATAGACAGAGTAGCTCAAGCTCGCACCATTCAGCTTCTCACTGAAATATGCTATAAGATGCCCTTCTTGCATCTGAACAGCTCCAATGCCCACACCGAAGGCATCACATTCTACCTCAAAAGTTTTGAAAAAGTCGGATAGAGCTAGAATGGGTGCCAAACTCAACTTCTCCTTAATCAACTCGAAGCTCCTTTGGATTACTTCAATCCACTTAAATTCTTCTCCTTTCTTGATGCATTCAGTGATAAAAGCAAGAATAGTACTGAAGTTCCTCACAAATCTCTGATAAAAGGATGCTAGCACATGAAAACTCCTCACTTCAGATACATTGGTAGGAACAGGCCACTCCTTGATCGCTTTCACCTTTTTCTCATCAACTTCCACTCCATATTGTGACACTATGTAGCCAAGAAAGACTATATGATTCTGACAAAAATGATACTTTTTGAGGTTGCCATATAGCTTCTCTTATTGCAGAACCTCAAAATTTCCTCTGAGGTGCTCCATATGCTCTTCCTGATTCCTGCTAAAAATCAGAATATCATCAAAATACACAACCACAAAATCATGAATAAACTTACGCAGCACATGATTCATCAATCTCGTGAATGTGCTAGGTGCATTGGACAAGCCAAATGGCATGACTGTCCATTCACACAACCCGAATTTGGTCTTGAATGCGATCTTTCATTCATCACCTTCCTTCATACGAATCTGATGGTATCCGCTCCTAAAGTCTATTTTTTAGAAGATCTTAGCTCCATGTAACTCATCAAGCACATCGTCCAGTTGCGGGATTGGATAGCAATATTTTATTATGATCTTGTTTATCATCCTACTATCCACGTACATCCGCATAGATCCATCCTTCTTCGGTACCAACAGAGCTGGTATTGAATATGGGCTCATAGACTCCCTCACATAACCCTTCACCAAAAGATCCGCAACTTGTCGTTTTAACACCTTGGTCTCCTTAAGATTGCATCTATAGGCTGGTCTATTTGGTAAGATAGATCCTCGAATGAGATCAATCTGATGCTCGATCCCTCTAATTGATGGCAATCTTTTTGGTAACTCTTCTGAGAACATATCTGTAAATTCCTCCAAGATCTTCTTCATTTACAGTGGAAGGGAGACTTCTTCATCTGGAACCTACTGGCTACAAGAATAAAAATAATTTCATGATTAGTCAAAACTCGCTTCACTTTTCTCTTGTTGGCAAACAGGTTCTCTTTCTTATCCTTCTCGATTACAATCTAATCCTTCTGGATCTGTTGCAGGCTAAGTGGTGCCAATACTATGTTCTTCCCATCCTTAGCAAATAAATAGTATTTTTGAAGCCGTCATAAATAGCCCTCCAATCGTACTGCCAAGGCTTTTTCAAAAGAAGATGGCTGGCTTTCATAAGAACTACATCACAAACAACCTCATCTTTGTAGGACTTGTCAATAAAGAAAGATACTACAACCTGTTTTGTAACCTTCACATCATCATCGTCAGT